>NW_024424786.1:4549800-4567814 GCF_017311325.1 Ursus maritimus
TTTTTTTTTTTTTTTTGGAAAGCTACAAACAAATTACTTTTATCTGACCACAGACTGAAATTATTTGAAGGTAGGTTTCAGGAATTGCAAGGGCTAGATTATTTCCTGGCTGTCTTAAGTGTAGCTCTTCAGGGATCTCTCAACTGAAATCCTAGGGTATCACTGCTAGGTCTGAACTCCAGATTTTGTATTTCCAGGGGCATGAAACTGTTGAAACTCTGCTTATCATTTTAGTCTTTAACAGTCACTTTGCCTTGTTTCCCTGTTTTTGGCCTCTTTCTGGGAGAATGTGCAGCTTAAGATCCAGCAAATGCTTTGAGGGGGAATTCGGGCTCAATCCTCTGGCGTCCTTTCTACTTCTGGTATCTTGAGCCCTCAATCCTAGCTGTCTTGATAGTCTGACTCTAATTTTTGTTTTCCAGCACAATGATACTGCCATAAACTTTAGGCTGTCACTTTCTGCTCATTGTCTCTGCCCCGCACTCTCAGCTAGAAAATGCCCCAAGAGGAAAAAAGCAATGATGAATATGGGGCCTCAGTGTGTTTCTCTACTCTCTGAAATCTTACACTCTCAGGTCCTGCCTGCTTTGGTGGTTCTCTTATGTCTTCAATTGGCTGGATTTATTTTTGGCACTTACCCAGTTTTAATAGTTAGTTTTTGTGACAGAATTGGTCTGACACAACGTATTCTGTCATAGCCAGAAGCAGAAGTCACCACTTCCATTTTTTGTCAAAAAATATGCTTGGCTTTTACGATGAATGTGTCTATAATTTATTTACCTCCTTCAGTGAAGATGGACAATACATCTTTTGTCATCCTTAGTTTACCTGCCACCACCAGTTTTAATTGATGTGAAGATGATAATTTAACCCAGTTAATTGTTGTTAATTTTATGAACTAAGGATCTTCTCTTTTCAGAATTATTTATGACACTTTCATTCTGTTTTGTAACCATATTTGCCACAGTTATTTAGAATAAATTATGTGCTTAAATGCTTTCAGTTGCTCATTACCAGTTCTTCCACACCATGACTTTACTATTTATGAGTTTTAAATTTTGATTCTCTTTTTCTTCAGCTGGCTGAAGTAGATCTTGGGGGAGTAATTTTTCAGGAAGAATGTATGAGTCAACTACTTTGTCAATCCTTGCATAACTGAGATTATTGGTCTGTTGACTTCATATATGAACCAGTTTTCAAGTATTCAATCATTTACCTAAAAAAAAAAAAAAGAAATCAAACACTTAACCTGAGCAAAGTACTGTGCTAGATGCTGGGAATACAGCAGTGTGCAAAATGTACACGGTTGACACTTTTATAGATTTTACACTCTAGTGGGGAAAACAGACATGAACAGCTGATTCCACAATTAATTGCTGTTGACCATGGTGACAAAGGAGAGTAGGAGATTTCTAGCAGGAGAGGAGCAAGGGGATGCAGGAGAGGTTTCTCTGAAAGGGTAACAATTAAATGAAAAGCCAACAAATGAATGAGTGGCCTAGGCTGATACTGGGAAGGGGCGATAAGCTCTAGACAGAGGGAACAGTATGTGCAAGAACTTGAGACTGGATGGAATGTGAAAGAAAGGCAGTGTAGTGGGCGTGAGGGGTAGGAGGGTGATGCTGTGGCATGTGCCACATGGCTGGTGCAATGGGCAAAGGAAGATGGCACAGAGCTTTAAAGGCCTCATTCAAGGTTGGAGTTTTTCAGGCAAAATCACCAAGGGAGTTTGAGCAGAGCTTTGGCTTGATCACTCCTGATATAAAAATTTTTTTAAAAATTACACTGATTGTGTCGTGTAGAATGACTCAGAAAGGAGCAAGATGATAAAGATGGACCAACCAGGAGGCTGTTTGCTTTTGCCAAGGTTCCACAATATATAATAATTTTTGCTTTAAACAGTCAATTATATATTGGTGGTTGCTCGGATTGGACTGATGGCAGTGGAACCGTAAGAGATGTGTATATCTAAGACAGTGTTGGAGATATCTTTAACTCTTCTACTCCTCACCCCCCTCAACCCTAGCCCCTATTGCCATCAGTGTCAGATCCATTAGCAAAGTCTGTCTGCTATACCTTTGAGATGTATCTGATACAGTCACTTCTTACCACTCCCTCTGCTTTCCCTGGAGTCCAAGTCCCTGTCATCTCCTATCTGGATGATTGTAGTAGCCCCCTAGCTACACTTTCTGTGTTTACCTTTGCTCTCCTTCTCAGTCTGATCCCATTAAAGCATAAATCACATTAGGCCATTTCTCTCAAAACTCTCCCAACAATTTCCCTTTCACGCAGACTGAGTGAAAGCTGAAGTTCTAACAGTGGCCTACAAAACACAACATGATCTGGCCTTATGTTTCTGATATCTCTTGTCGCTCTCTGCTTTGCTTATTTTAATTCAGCTACACCGGCCTCCTTGTCATTCCTGCACCTTGCCCAGGGCCTTTGCACTTTCTGTTCTCTTTTGTGAGGAACACTTCCCCTAAATCTTTGCATGGCTTGCTCCCTTATATTATTCCGAGCTCTGCTCACATGTCTCAATTTAAGAGACATCTTCCCTGACCATCCTGTGCTCTGTTGCATTGCCCTGTGCATTTGTAAGACCTACTACTATCTGAAATAACATCTGTTTGTTTAATTGCTTATTTGGCATATTATAGTTCTTCCTTCTGGTAAGATGTAACTTCCAGTGGCTTCAGGAACTTAGTCTTTTGCATCACTGCTAGATGCTTAGCTAATAGAATGGTGTTTGGCACAAAGGAAGTGCTCAATGAATATTGGTGGGTGGAGTTTGCTTTTCTTCAGCTCTTCGGTCTCAATATCCTTTGGAGTCCTAGATTTTTTCCCCTTCTCAGAGAAGCTTTTGAGATATTTGGAAGCAGCAATCACTTCTCCCTGGAATTTTCTCTTCTTAAAATTGATTTCTTTAGTTGCTTCCACTTACCATACGCCAGTGTCTCTTGCCTCTGGCTTAGCTGTTTGGTTAATCACAGGATCATTTCAGCAACACTTTGGGTCACACCTCATGTCTTCTCTCTGGGAACCTGTTCCTACCATAGACCCACAAAGACACTCTGCCTTGCCTAATGCTGCCCATGGCCAGGAGACTCAGGAAATATTTGCCGAATGAAAGGTTGAATAGAAATTGCTACAACCAGAGACTTTCCGGGTGCTCGGGTCTTGGAGGATGAAGGGACCAAGCGTGGCTTCTCTGGCTGGATTTATTGCTTTCCCTTTCAGAGCCTCCTGTCACCCACACTCCCAGGGCCTTTGTAAATCATTTGGTGTTATTCCTTCACTTACACATTTTTTATGACTGTCCTTTTAGGACCACATAAATCAGATGTCAAATCAGGTTATTAGCAGGGGCTATTTTTTTTCTCTCCTGTCAACAACCTGGTATTTTAATTCACTTTGGACTTTTCTATTTCTATTTGTAACCCCTCTCTAAGATGTTGGTTGTTGGCAGAAAGGTTTGTTCTGAAGGAAAATTGGGAGCGGTCAGGCCAGATACCAGACAACAGATGTAGAGTCTTGTCAGGATAAGAATAGTAGAGAAAGGAACCTTCCACCTTTGTCACTGAAAGATCACCTTAATCTCTGGGTGAATCAGGAGGCTTTTTAAATTACTAATGAAAAATGAAGGATTTCCCCCATGGCCATAGAATTGGGGAAACATCACCTTTTGGGTAAATTACATCATTCAAGACATATCAGTGAACTGGTGAGGAGATGTGAAGAGGGAGGACGTTGGTTTCTGGGCTCTCTAATCTGTTACATGGGTCAACTAGTTTTCCACAACTTTGTTATTAATTTTAATATCTGATAAACTGAGATCCCTTTTGTTACAAATTCCTTTTTGTTAAAGTGGTCTTGGGGGGGGCACCTGGGTAGCTCAGTCGGTTAAGCGTCTGACTTGATTTCAGCTTCGGTCATGATCTCAGGGTCTTGGGATCAAGCCCCATCTCAAGCTCTATGCTGAGTGTGGAACCTGCTTAAGGTTCCTCTCTTTCTGCCCCCCCCATGCATGCACACATTCTCTCTCTCAAAAAAAAAATGGTTTTGGTAATTTTCTCAAAATCAACTTTTAAAAATTTATATGATACAACGCACGGGTTTGAGGTATACCACTCGATGAGCTATGATATACACATATATGTGTAACTACCACCACTACAATCATAAACTCATTCTACATTGACGTAAATAACACATTTTTATGAAAAATAATTCTATTTTCTAAAACAACATGAAAACTAGAATTGTAAATTTACATGTTTTTGTAAATTTCTTCCATGTCTAGCTTAATAGAGATGGCTGGGTTCTCGTATCGGTTTCTGCGTTCTGTCTGTTACAATATCACACATCATGCCTCTGCAAGACTACACTGTACGCTTCTTTTTTTTCCCTTATTTTATTTATTTATTTATTTATTTTTATTTTTAAAAATTTTTTATTATGTTAGTCACCATACAGTACATCCTTAGTTTTTGATGTAGTGTTCCATGATTCATTGTTTTCGTATAACACCCAGTGCTCCTTGCAATATGTGCCCTCCTTAATACCCATCACTGGGCTAGCCCATCCCCCCAACCCCCTCCCCTCTGAGGCCCTCAGTTTGTTTCCCAGAGTCCACCGTACACTTCTGAGACCATGCGGATGAAAATGCAAATAATATCATAGTATTATTATGAACATCGCTTTTATTTTTATTTTTTTTTTTTAAAGATTTATTTATTTATTTATTTGACAGAGATAGAGACAGCCAGTGAGAGAGGGAACACAAGCAGGGGGAGTGGGAGAGGAAGAAGCAGGCTCATAGAGGAGGAGCCTGACGTGGGGCTCGAACCCGGAACACCGGGATCACGCCCTGAGCCGAAGGCAGACGCTTTAACCGCTGTGCCACCCAGGCGCCCCTGAACATCGCTTTTACCTCTGGGACTCCTTGAAAGAGACTCGGGGACCCAACAGGAGTCTCTGGACAACACTTTGAGAAGTACTTTTGAGGGCAATCATGTCAGCCATGAAAAAAGACAGTTTTGCTTCTCCCAACGCAATTTTTGTATCGTTGATTTTTTCTTGTCCTTTGCCTTTAATAAGACCTCCACTCCAGGGGCGCCTGGGTGGCACAGCGGTTAAGCGTCTGCCTTCGGCTCAGTGTCAAATAAATAAATAAAATCTAAAAAAAAAAAAAAAAAAAAGACCTCCACTCCAATGTGTAACAGAAATAATGAGAAGAGCCAGCATTGCCTTCTTCCCAAACTTGGGGAAAAGTTTTTACTATGTTCCCATTTACTGTGAGGGTAAGAGATTTGTGATGTTCCTTAGAAGATTGAGGAAGCTTCCTGTGCTGTAGTTTTCTGAGGGTTTTCGGGGTTTTTTGTTTGTTTTAGTTTGATTTTGTTATGAGTCAACATCACATTTCTGGGATAAACCCCCTTTTGTAAATATTTTTGTATGTTGCTGGACTAAGTTTGCTAATATTTTGTAGTGTATTTTTGCATCAATATTTGTAAGATTTATTGGCCTCTAATCTTCTTTCCTTGCAATATCTTGGTCAGGCTTGTTACCAGCGTTTACGTCAACCTCATAAATTGACTCGATAAACACTCCTTTCTCTTTTATTTTCTGATCGAGTTCAGTTGGATCGCTCTTATTTCTCATTTAAGTGTTTTGATAGAATTCACCTGCGAAACCACCTGGGTCTGCCTCTGAAAGCTTTTGATTATAAAGTTAAGTTTTTTTTTTTTAAAGATTTTATTTATTTATTCGACAGAGATAGAGACAGCCAGCGAGAGAGGGAACACAAGCAGGGGAAGCGGGAGAGGAAGAAGCAGGCTCATAGCAGAAGAGCCTGATGTGGGGCTCGATCCCACAACGCAGGGATCACGCCCTGAGCCGAAGGCAGACGCTTAACCGCTGTGCCACCCAGGCGCCCCTAAAGTTAAGTTTTTTAATAAATATAGGCTGCTCAGTTTTTTAAAAAAATTTTTATTTCTTGAGGCAATTTTGGCAAATTGGGCTTTTCAAAAAATGAGTCATTTTCTTCTGTGTCGTCGAATGTGTTCACATGAGATTGCTTATAGTATTCTCTTACTATCCTTTTAATTTCTAACATATCTGTAAGAATATCCACTCGAGTCACTGATGTTCTTAATTTGTGGTTTCTCCATTTTTTCTTATTCAGTGTTGAAGGAATTGGTTAATATTAATATTTTCTAAGAAATACATTTGGGCTTTGGTAATGGTCTCATTTTTTTCCCTATCTCATTGATTCCTGTTCTTATCTGTGGTTTTTAATCATCAGATCTAATTTGCTTATTTTCTTTGTTGTTGTTCCTTGGTTCTTAATTTTAAAACTTGGTGAATTGATTTTGTATCTTTTCTAATATAAGCATTTTTTAATGTAAAATAGCTTTTATTCCCTTTTAATTTCTTCTTGACCAATGGATCATTTAGAAATGTAGTATTTAAATTTCAAATATTCGTGTTTTTTTTTTAAACGTACCTTATTGCTGTGGTTTTCTAATTGAAAATACTTGCGGTCAGAGAATGTACTCTATGATTTCAACCTTTTAATGAAAGCATCTGAGCTATCTTGATGAACCTTTTCAGGCACTTGAAAATGATATGTATTCTGCAGAGATAACTGCTTAATTTTAAACTGTAAGTGTATATGGTAACACTTTACAGGTAACTACTAAACTTCAAAATGGAATGTATAGTTTATACCCCAAAGGAAGTAAAGAAAATGGTAATTTCAATAGAAAGCAAGAATGGAAAAACTGAAACAAACCAAAGAAATCTATTGATAAATAAAAACGATACCATAATAGAATGAACCAAATTAAAATATATCAATAATTATAATGAAGGTACACAAATTTTATTCTATGAAAGATGGTAGATATCAAAGAACACAACAAAATTCAGATATATGCTATTTATAAGAAATAATAGATAAAATGAAAAACATAGAAGCTGAAAATAAAGGGAAAAGGAAATATATTTGGCAAATATCAACAAATGAAACCTTTACAGTTGTGTTACTAATAGACAAAATGGCCTTAATGCAAAAACTGGCATCAGAGAGAAAGAGGGTAAGTGTGTAACGATAAAAGAAAAACAATTCTGGTAAAACGTAAATATTTTAAATTCAGTCTTAAGAATTGTAGCCTCCAAATAAATCAATGATCCACAAATGTAGTTAGAAATTTTAATTCATCTCTTTTGGGAATTGATAGATCAAGCAGCCAAACATTCTAAGGATTTGAACAACACAATGAATAGACTATATTTAATTCTTATGCAGAACCCTGAACTGAACTATGAGAGCAGTGGTTTGCAAACTTGGGTGGCATCGAAGTCCCCTGGAGAGCTTGTGAAAACGGAGTGCTGGGCCCCACCCCTCGAGCTTCTGGTTCAAGAGGTCCAGAGTGGGGCCTGAGAGTTTGCATTTTTAACAAGCTCCAGGTAATGCTGCTGGTCTAGGGACCACATTTTGGGAACCACTGCAGTAAGGAATGCATTCCTTTCAGGCACACTTGAAATATTTACAAAGGTTGAACATGTGTTGGTCATAAAACAAATCTCAAAGCAAATTCTGAGACGTCAGTGTCCTACATATCGTGTACTCTGGGCTCAATGTAATTCTGTTACAAATTAATTTACAAAAGATAACCTGAACCACCTACGAGAACAGCATTAAATAAACACATACATTAAAAAAAAAACCCATAGGTCATAAAATAAATCATAATAAGAATTAGAAAATATTTAGAACTGAATGTTGCAAACTAAGTTATCTGCCAAAAGTAAATTATAAATTGGGGCACCTGGGTGGCTCAGTCGGTTGAGCGTCCAACTCCTGATTTTGGCTCAGGTCATGATCTCAGGGTTGTGGGATAGAGCCCTGCGTCAGGCTCCTCTCTGGGCATGGAGCCTGCGTAGGATTCTCTCTGTCTCCCTCTTCCCCCGCTTCAAAAAAATAATAATAAATTATAAATTATAGGATAAACAAAACCAAAAAAAAAATACTAAATTGAAAACTTTTCTAACAGGGAAAAAAATAAGGAAGAGAAGGCATAAATGAAAGATGCCATTAATGAGAAAGCACACCTAACAGGAAGTACCATAGGGATGTCAGAAATCAGGAGAAACACAATGACTGCTGCATGGCAAAACATTTGAACACAAGGTTGGTGCTGCCCAACCCTGCTACATTAGACTTCTTGGGGTCTTTTCAAAGATAGTGATTCCTGGACCCCTCCAGATGAAATAAATGAGAATCTCTGAGGGCCGGACAAGCCATCAGCTCCAGCAGGGACTTCTAACAGGCAGCCAGGGTCCAGAGCCATGGCCCCAAGCAGTTCAGGCTCATTAGAGGAGCTCCTTCGTGTTGAGGTGTTAGCCTCTGACATACAGTCCTGGAAGGGTCCCCCTTTTCTCCCTCCACCAAGATATGAGGAGCGGACCTCACATAACCTTAAAATCTGTCATATGTCCCCTCCCGCTATCACCACTATGGTTACATCTAATGTCCCCATGATGGTTCAACAACATAGGCTTCTCTCTTCTGTGACTAAGATCACACCCGCAGAAGTGGGCACCATTTTCCAGCCCGTGGTCCTGGGACTCTTCCACTGAGTCAACAGTGCGTTTTCTGTTCTCTCCTGTGTGATCGTGATTTATTTTTGGTATCAGAATGGGGAAGACGAGTAGTGCTTTCTTCAAAATTCATTTAATGATGATTGCCATATATGGAGCACTGTATTTTGATATAGAAGAAGATAAGTGTAAGACAAATCCCAAAGACCTTACAGTCTAATCCCAAAGAATTTACGGTATGAAGCATTCACATGCACATGAATGCACACGTGCACACCCATGCATGCACACACACATTGGGTTGTGTAAAACAGCCTTTGATTAAATATGAGTTTGAGTGGTGGTATTAGTCAAGGGGAAAGTATAGAAAGCAGAGACCATTCTGGCTATTTAAGAAAAGAAGGATTTAATGAAGGGAATTGGGTGTCTGCAAAATTACTGGAAGGTCTAAAGGAGCAGGCTCCAGCCTAGGACCCCAGAGATGATTCTAGAGTGACAGTGCCAAATGGATCCATGGAAAGAACTGCTAACTCTGCTGCATTGTCTGGCAAGAGGGGAAATAAGAAGATTACTGGGCCAAGTGCTGGCCCCAAGATCACACACAGCGGCGATTTGTGTCATGACCCTTGGCCAGAAGTGTGGGCTCCAAAGCCATGCTGAGGGTTCAGGTCCACTCCAGAAAAAAAAAAGGACACTTCCCTGCCATACTTTTTCCCCAAGTTAACTCACTTCCAAATTTCTAGTCTTGCAAGAGTTAATTTTATTGTTGGAACCTAAATTACAAGTGAAATGTTCACTGCCAGGCAGTCTGGGGCACGCAGTTGTTGGTTTTCCAGGCCTCCACAGGATAGGAAGGTGCCCTGGGAGGAGGAGGTTGGGCCAGTGTCCCTGAGGGGAGATGGGGAGTCAGCGACTGAAGAGAACATGTGAACCAAACCCTTGCAGCCTGCCCCTTGTGCACCCCTCGGGAGAGAACAGGCATCTAACTGGCCACGAGGACCTTTCGATTTCTACTGCCTGAGAATCAAGCTTGCTTCCTTCCTTCCTTCCTTCCTTCCTTCCTTCCTTCCTTCCTTCCTTCCTGTAAACAAAGTTTTTATTTATTTATTTGAGAGAGAGAGTGCGCGAGTGGGGTTGGGGTGGAAGGGGCAGAGGGAGGGTGACAGAGTATCTTAAGCAGGCTCCATGTCCAGCATAGAGTCTAATGTGAGGCTTGATCTTATGACCCTGAGGTCATGACCTGAGCTGAAATCAAGAGCCACCCAGGCTCCCCACCTGATAATATTTCATATGTGTCTCCTCTTTTAATATTCTGCCAGTGCCTTAGATCAAACCTTCTTCTGATTTTGACCTGGGCCACTGAGAGCCTTCCAACAAAACTTTCTGTTTATGGTTTTATTAGTATAAACCATCTTGCACACTATTGCTATAGGAATTTTTTAAAAACATAGTTCCTTTGTCAGTAGGTTTTTTTAAAATAATTTTTTATTATATTATGTTAGTCACCATACAGTACATCCCTAGTTTTTGATGTAAAGTTCGATGATTCATTAGTTGTGTATAACACCCAGTGCACCATGCGATACGTGCCCTCCTTACTACCCATCACCAGCCTATCCCATTCCCCCACCCCCTCCCCTCCGAAGCCCTCAGTTTGTTTCCCAGAGTCCATAGTGTCAGTATGCTTATCTAATTATCGTACTTTCATGATGCCATCAGCACTGTCCTCATTGTCCCTAATGCTATCTCCTTGCATCTCTTGGCATGTAGTAGGTACTCAAAATTATTGTTGAATGAATGAACAGGAACAGCATTTGCCAAATGTGGTATGTGTATGCAGTGTGATTTAAGGTGGTACATAAGTGGATTATTTTTATTTTAATAAATTTATCATCATAGTATATATATTAAAAATATAACTAGGACATCATAGTATTATAGATATTATTTAGGATGAGGCTAACGTAAACAGGTTTTTTTTTTTTTTTGTTAAAAAAGCAAAAGGACTTTAGAAGAAACATGGGATGCAAATATCATAAAAATTTGGGGTGAGAGAATGTGAATAACTGGTGTGGGAAACAACCGCAGGAGTCATTCTTCGGCTGAAAGATGTATGAGGCACCTGTCACCCTGAGGGTGAGAGCCAAGTTCCTGAATGAAAATCTCTCTCATGTGATCCCTAACTATCAGTTCAACCTCAGTTTTTGCCACTCATGTTCCATTCTCCAAACTGTTATACAGCCATGTGAAACTCCTTACAGCTCCCCCAAGGTCATTTCCATATACCCTCTTGTCTCTGCATATGTGGTTGCCTGCCTGAAATGTTTTTCCGTGCTTTAGTGAATAGGGAAACTCCTATTCATCCTGCAAAACCCAACTCAGATGTCAGCATTGCAACAGCAGTGAGGTAAAAATAGAGATGCCATAGATGGACACAAGGTGGTCTCCCAGAGAGGGAGGTTCCTCATGATCCAGTGAGAGGTCTTCCCACGTAGAGATGCCAAAATTTAATTGTTGTACCTCTCTCAGAGTTGATTGTGTTTGGAAGGAATGCCTCACAGGAGCTCGATATTGTGGTTCATCAATATATGTTATCGCTAAGGCTCTTTCTTTCTCAGTGCCTCTGGCTCTGCCCTTATACGGGTGAAACAGCAGTCTCTCCTCAGAGGCCCTACACTGCGTATCACAGCATGGGCTCACGTACGCCCCGGCCACCTCTGCAAACGCTTGGAGCTTGTGCATGTATCAGCGCTTAGAATTGGCATTTCACAGCCAGGGGGCGCCTTAACAGTCCGGTTTTGGCTCAGGTCATGATCTCAGTCAGGATGGTGAGATGGAGCCCCATGGTGCAGGGCTCCGTGCTCAGTGAGGAGTCTACTTAAGTTTCTCTCTCCTTCTCCCCCTGCCCTCCCTCCCGCCCCACTCTCTCTCTCTCTTAAATAAGTAAATAAATCTTAAAAAAAAAAAAAAAGAAAGGATTCGCTTTTCACAGCCAGAATAATACTGTTTTTCTTTTGCTAATTTTTTCATAGTACACGGGATGCTTAATTGTAGAAAAATTAGAAGTATAAAAAATGGCAAGAAACGGAAAAAGAAATCACTCATAATCCCAAGAAATCACTCAAGAAACAGAAAAAAAGAAATCACTCATAATCCCAAACTACCTAAAGGCAAAAAATACTAATGTTTTGGCACATTTCCCTTTGTCTCTTTTCCATAACTCTGACCCCCAGTTTTATATATTGTACTTACATTCTTCTTTATTCATTACCATTACTCTTCTGTGTTATTAAAAATTCTTTTAAAACATTAATTGCATTAATTAACCATACCTTAACCACCAGCTATTTCAGTGACTTCCAGGATTTTTATTACAGGTAATACTGCAGTAAACATTTTTGTGCATGAATCCATGTCTGCATTTTAGATTCTTTCCCTAGAACTGATACCTAGATGTGAAATCACTGGTTCATAAATTATGAATATTTTAAGGCCAAACTAGGAATACTCCGGTCTCTTGACTTCTATTTCAGGGATTTTTCCACCTCAACACACTATTATGCTTTTTTGTAAAAATCCACATGAAAAAAAAAGAGGGGGAGGGTCTTTTTCCCAGACTGGCACAATACCTTCAGAAGCACATAGTTAAAGCCACTGACACTGTAGGTAAGTCTCTTCAGAATCCCCCTAGTGTGCCTTTTGAGACCCTCTTGTCCTGATCTGGAAAACCCAAGTGTCCAAACTATTATTTGGCACCTGGACTGTACCTGCCTTTTGGGTTAATACCTTCATGGGATTCTGCCATTTTTCTGCTTATTTTTTCAGGTAAAATCCTGAAGGAAACCTTGCAGTCTGGGCAAGGATTGAGATTTTTTAACTGCTGTGCAAATATTCTGGAGCCTTTATTTCCTGGTTTCCACTGACCCCATTGGAAAGACCTCGTTCCAATCGGATACAATCACCATAAGAACTTGTTCTTTCATTTCTGGAACATACGGTGGCACAGTCACGTATCTGGTTCTGTACTAACTTTATGTACTCCTCTGTCTAGACACGTGCTTGATGAGTGGGCTGCATCTTTGTGAAAAAAATCCTGTGCACCTTCCTTTGGGGGGCTGTAGCCCTCACTTGCCTCTCAGGTGGGCACATCAAGATCAGGGCAACATGCACAAGTAGGTGGGACCCTTGGTATCATCCTTTTAGCCAGGGACTTTTCCTGGCTTAACCTTCTATTTAAGAACCTCCTTTTGACAGTCTTAATGACACGGGTGACTGGCAGTATGCTCTTGAGATGACGTCTCTGGGCAGCAAAGGACAACCAGATACAGAGGAAGGACATAAAATGGCAAAGGTGAGAGAGAGAAGGTCCTTTCTTCTGTTTCTTTTTTTTTTAAAAAAGATTTTATTTATTTATTTGACAGAGATAGAGACAGCCAGCGAGAGAGGGAACACAAGCAGGGGGAGTGGGAGAGGAAGAAGCAGGCTCATAGCAGAGGAGCCTGATGTGGGGCTCGATCCCATAATGCCGGGATCACGCCCTGAGCCGAAGGCAGACGCTTAACGACTGTGCCACCCAGGCACCCCGCTTTCTTCTGTTTCTGCATCAGGATTCTGCTGGGGTTAGGCAGGCACGTATAGCCATGCTTGGTCCTTACCTTGGGGGCCTTCCACTGACAGCATCTACATCTCCTGGCCACAGGGTTTTTCTCAGTGATGCAAGCCCCGCATGTGCTTGTGCACCCTGGACCAGAGGGCTGGAAAATTAATGCCCCTCTCCCAGTAGCCCTTAACCAATGAGTGACAAGACGAGACCTGGGGTCAAAGCTACCGTGACTACTGGCTGGCTCCTCAGGCCAGGGTTCAGTGGCTTAAGCAACAGAAATTTATTTTCTCATAGTTCTAGAGGCTGGAAGTCCAAGGTCATGCTGCTGGCAGGGTTGGTTTCTGCTGACACCTCTCTCCTTGGTTTGTAGATGGCCGCCTTCTCGCAGTGCCCTCACATGGTCTTTCCTCTGTGTGTGAGCATCCCTGGTGCCTCTTCGCATGTCCTAATCTCCTCCTTTTATAAGGACACCAGTTGGATTGAATTACAGAGGTATTTTGAGGTGCTGGGGGTTAGGGCTTAAAGTTAGGCATTTGGAGGAACACAGCTCAATCCATAATAGCCACACTAATAAGATGCCTGTTCCTGAATCCTTTTCCCAAAACATGACAGCAGATCAAATAGTTGCTCTGAATCAGTGACTATGGAAGAGCGTTTGGGTTAGAGGAGAGTGGGCAGGGGTCCACGCACCTTGCTGGGATAGGCAGGGCTCAGGAAGGAAGCCCGTGTTGGCAGTGACCCATACCCTCTGTTATCCTAAAGCAAGCTGGGATGAGTGGAGAATTTACCATCTTTGTACACTGAAACTGTGTTAAATAATGTGCATGTTGGTTATAAATCTTCCTGATATAATTCTACTGCAGTAGCTCTTCCAAGATACGTGTGGAGGAAAGATCACCACCTACTTTAGTGTAATATATATTTCCGGTAAAAAATAGATCTTCAGCAAAGCAGGAAAATTCAGAACTTCTTCCGCTAAGCTCTTTGGAGACCAGCTGTGGATGACACAGACAGAACAGGTAGTCAGTGTCTCTGTACTTGAATAATATTTTTAAAATTGGGTTGGACTCAATAAATAAATCAAGTTGGGTCTCTCCTGGAAGATCCAAGACTTGCTGTTTTCCCAATTAGTTAAGAATCCAGTGGAATCCCGGGCAAGTCCACACAAATGACAAAAATACACAAAGGAAGCAAGAAGGGGCCAGAATCCTGGGGCCAGAGGAGCACAGTCTGGCAGCCGCTGACGAGTAGAGTTGGTGGCTGACCCTGTCCTTGTGTAATGGCGTTCTGAGCCCCCTGAGGTCGGCCTGAGGTGCCATCCTTGCAATCAATGAGCTCATTACCCTGGGAAATCGTTTCTCCTCCCTTCGGCTCCTTTGCAGATTTCATTTGCATTTCCCCAGACCTGTTTTCATTTCCATCAGCCCGGGCTGGCAGCCGGTGGGGGCTAGGGCTGGAGCTGCCTCATAGTCAAGTTACCCCCTCGATATTGCTTCTGGTTGGGCCTGTTTGGGCTTGCTTTGGCAGCACAATCCCGAGTGTCATTCAGGCAATTAAATAAGGTATTTTATTTTATTCAAGGGGGCTGTATCATGCCTATTTCAGGAGCTATTTGACGGGAACTGGGGCAAAAAAATGTCCCTCGAAAATGGCATCCCATCTGTAGCCCGATGCGAGAGGATCACAGAATTAGCTTTTCTTTAACACTATTATATTCTTTCAATAGGGTGTAAAGTTTTAGGAGATGAACTTTCATGCTCCATGTCACGGGAGCAGATTGGTTTTGCATGTGTGACAGAGCAGGCCTGAGACTCCAGCCTTGGGGGGATGGTGCAGAAACAGAGAATTCTTAAGTGAGTCAAATGGCTTTCCAAGAGCTGCGTCTGCTTAAAAACTTTCCCCAGCTTTCTCGTGTCTGTTCTCTCTCACGTGTTCACTTTCTTTTAACTCTAATTTGCAGAGTAACTTTGGGTGACTGTTTCCAGTTCTTGTCTAGAAGTCCACTTCCTTACTAAAATGTAGATGAAACCATGAGTTTATGCATGTTGAATGCCAACTCCAAATGTGGGCCATTCCAAGTCATTTTCTTGTCTTGCTTTCAGTTTCCTTGGAAATGAATCTTGTCTTGGCGTAGACTCATCCACCTGGGAGACTGAGGTCCCAGACCTCCCTGTGCTTGAATTCACAGAGAGTGATCTGTGAGTTCACGGCCTCAACAACTGTGAGGTCATGGCTGGAACACAGGAGTCGTTTATATTGTGTCCTCTCTGCCCTTCGTCTTTCCTAGGACACTAAATTTATGTGTAGACTAAAAATTAAATGGTTTTGATAAGATTTCCATGCTTGGAACATGGAAAAAGCCAGAGTATAATATCTAGAATGGTATTTGTTAACTAACCCTTCTAAAAAATGGAACGGCATATAATAATTTATTTACAACTATAAAATTTTCCTGCAAAAACAAAAAATCAACCAAACAAAAGATTCCCAGGGTATATAGGGTTCACAACACTAGGTCATCAAATTAGCTATCAGAATAACAACATTCCAACTGGTTTTAAAAACAAATTCTGATACTGTTTGAAATCACTTGGTTATCATACACAAAAAGCATAAAGAGTTTGTTTTCCTTCCATTTCAAAGAATTACGTAGCATATCCTAATATTGCTAGCGTTTGGTTTCCAAAAGGCCTTTATGTTCTAATAAATGTGTAGTTGTATGTTTGTATGGAGCAAACCTCTCGAACAAATAATTCATGGTGAGATGCAGTGTAGATAGATAGGAGTGTAACTCTACTATTCTGCAGGCACTCGCTACAGAGAAGCACGTAGTTGGAGAGCTTCCCGGCACCCAGAATCCAGTAGGACTGTTGGAAAGTGAAAAGGCCTCAAAGGGGTTCTAAGATGACCCTTTTGGACACAGGAAAAGGCCAGAAAAACATAAACTAAGATGGCTATTGAGAAAGAAAAGGAAAATAAATTTCCCATTTCCTTCTGTTTTTCTCTTGATTTTCCTTCATGTGCAGGGAGTATAATTGAATTCAGTGTGTTATGTATAGAATAGCTCCACAGCCTCAATGCCTCTGGTGAGTTAGACACACTCCAAGCTCCCTGTGTTCTACACATCTGAGAGTCCTTACCCTGCTGCCCCAGATATGCCATCAAATTCGACGTAACTCATCCCATATGAGAATTGCTGACCCATCAAAAGAGACAACGTTGAGACATTACTTAAGGCAAAGCATTGCAAGGGATGGAAAAAGATGTCAAGAGGATGACACCATGTTCAAGATCACAGTCAATTTAAGGAGATAAGGCATAGTCATCTGGAAAATTAATATGAAAAAAATAATCAGAGGAAGTTTGAAAGACTAGGACAAAGAATGCCAGAATGGGGTAGATAGAGCACTCAGCCTTTCCCACCAGTCAGAGTAATGGAATCATCAAGATGGCACACATTCTTCAGGAGATCTGTCTTCAAGTCCAAATTTGGCCCCATCCCATCACTTATTGGCTGCTAGCTAGTTGCCTGTTCCAGGGCTCTTTATTAATATTTATGAGCCTGCTTCTTTAGATACCAAATGAATTTATATTACACATAGGATTATTACCCTATGGATATTATCATAAGATTATTGAGGATAGCTAAAATAACATATGTGAGGTCCCTAGTGTAAAGTACGTAACATAATACATATTCCAAAAATGTTATTAGCTTTCTTCCATCTACCCATATGTTGTCTTCAAAGCTTTAGGACCACAGGGATTTTACGCAGAATGAAAACCCTGAGAAATAACAGAGCAGAGTCCAGCTACCAGAAATCTTGTAACTCCTTGTAGTCCTGAGATGGAAAATCCTGATTTTAAAAACACACCCCCCACCCAGCTCTCAGTAGAACCAAACTTCTACCCATCCCCACTTCACACTCACTATTTGTACATCTTCAGCCGAGTTCAGGCCAAGAAGAAGTACATGTGACCTTAAAACTGAGCCAGGAATCTAAGTGCCATCTAGTCCTCATGGACTGTGGGTTGGGGCGCAGTTCTGGGCAATGTGCTGCCCCCAGGAAGAGGATGGGATCTTCTTTAAGTTCCTGTGGGAGAAGCGGGCTCACTTCAACCCTTCCCTGGTCCAGGTCTCAGCCACCAGCATGAGACTGAACCTCCTGGGCTGTTTCAACTTGACCTCCACATGTTAGTACTGCCTGCAGACCCATGGCCTTCCTCAGTAGCCCAGCTCTTGCCTGCATTCCCCCAGCAGTCTTCCTCACTCTTGACTCCCTGTCTGACCATATCCCTCTCTGATAGTTTTCGGAGCTCCAACTAAGCCCCAGCTAAAGACCACGTTCCCTCCCCATGGTTGGGTGGGCCATGTGACAGCACTGGGGTTGATGGGGTGGAATGGGTCACCCACCCTCTGGGGGATGTCTCTGTTTCCTTAGGTCTATATGTGAAAATGGGTGGCCATCATAGGTTGAGGGAAAAGCACTGAATGTGGTGATAATCACCAGGGTGAAAGGATAGAGGAAACCAGCATGGAGCTAACGAATCCAGGAAGACACTCCTCCATGTAGAACCCTCCGAAGATTTCCCATGGCACTTAGCAGGAAATTTGAGCTCCATCCCATGGCCTGCAAGGCCCTGCATGATCTGTCCCTGCTGCTGCCTCCAAACCCTTCTGCCACTTGCTCTCTTCTCTCACTTGGCTTTGGTCATGCCACCCTTCTTCCTGTTTCCTAGCCACCTCTTTTTCCCTTACAGCTCAGAGCTTTCCCTTATTGCCTGTTTTTTCTGAAATGCACTTTCC
>NW_024424786.1:4567821-4571016 GCF_017311325.1 Ursus maritimus
CCCTCTCTCAGTGGCAGGCTTTCCTGTTACTGAAGTGTCCATTCAAATGTCATGCCTCTTCAAAAAGAATTTTCCTGACCACTCTGTTAAATGCTCTGCACCTGCCTAGTCTCTTCCTAAACCATTACCCTGATTTATTCTCATCATAGCACTTACCCTTCGGAAAGGATCTTATTTACAGCTGTGTTCTTATTGCATATGTCGCCTCTGCTAGAAGGTCTTCACAATGAAGGCTGAGACTTGTTCAGTCTTGTGGTCTCAGTTCCTAGAACAGTGACAGGCACATAGAAGAGTCTCCAAAACCAGAATCTGGATGGAAAATTCACACTGTTCTCTAGAAGCACATCTGGCTACATTAGAAGCTGGCTGACACTGAAAGGACAAATCAAACCACCAGAAGAGCTGCAAAGATATCAAGTAGGGGATTATACAGGCAAAGATTATCTGAAGATAATAAGATTTTAGCCACCTGGACTAGGATTGGGGTCTTGAATGGACCAGAAAGGACAATAGGACCCCACTCTGAGTTAGGGGTTATGGTGGTCTCAGCCAACAGGAAAGCTTGAATCAAGCAAGGGAATCAAGTGGAACTAAGAGAAAGAAACAAGGTTGAATCCTGGAACAAACGAGCCTACCTAGGAGGAAAAGGACGGTTTGTCCTAGGCAAGACAAGGAACCAGCAGCAGTCAACCCTGAACGTACAGGTGTCCAAATCTGACGGCAAGTGGCAGGGATCTGGTGAAGGTGAGCGATGCAGAGCCTCATCAGTCTTGACCCAGAGAACGATGACTTCTCGACCATGCCCAAAGGGGTCCAGGGTTTGAGGCTGGGGAGTGAGGACTCGGGGAGCCTCATGCCAGTAAGGAGCTGGAGAGAGAGCCACATGGAGGTGGGAGCTGACAGCTTCCAGCAGCCAGCTGCTGCAAGAGTTAATCAGCTCTCGGTTCCCCGAGGCAGCTGAAGATGAATAGCTGTGTGCCGTGATTCCTCTTCCTTTTAAACTGTCCTGTGTCTCCATGTTACAGGCAACACTTTCTGGAGTCAGTAAATCATGCCCAGCATTCATCTCACACATACAGACAAACATGAACTCAACATCTCTCCATGGTAGAAAGGTCCCGCTGATGATCTGCGGCCGGTGGGTATCCTGCGTGTCGCTCCTCTTCTCTAAGGGACTAGAATGTTAAGAAGGCGCTGCTTCCTGACGGGGCTTCGGTGCAAGCAATGCTTAGGGGCAACTGTGCAAAACACAAACTGACCGTTCTGAAATGGGATGAATTATGCCAGGTCTGCGTAGTTTTAACCAGCTCTGGTAGGAGACCCTGTAGAGTATCTGTAGTGCATCTTTATTCACACTTTCCCAGAGCAGAATTAGTTGAGATGAACAGAGTGTGCATTCAAGACCCTATAGTTCCCTCCATAGAGCACTTAAACATACACAATATTTATTTGCTTTTAATTTACCTGCATGGACAGGTTTCTTAGACGGTATATCATCTAGCTATATAGTAACTTTAGAGTCTGATACAGCCCATAGTCCTGCCTGGAGGCATGGAAACAGTGTCAGACATTGCAGGGATTCTGGCCGCAACCCGTGGCCCCCTGCCTCCAGCCCCTCTGCCTCTCAAGTGGTGGGGCCAGGAATTCTGGGAGGCCCTTAAGCAACACTCACAAGGGAGCTGGCTCTCACTGGGTGTGGCCCAGGCTTTGCATGCCCCTCCCAGTGCCCACAGGGCTCTTCTGTGCCCTGCAGAGCCCACCATCACCCAGGGCAGTCTAGGTGCTCTGAAGGGTGAGATGCCAGAGCTGCTCAGTGTGTTGTTTTGTCATGGAGAATGTTCTTCCCCTCTTCTCTCTTGGACTCCGTGGAGGGTCTCCATAGACTTCACGATGATGATAATTGCAATAATGACGGCCAAGAATTATCAAACACTGGTTACTATGTGCCAGGTGCTATTCTAAATGCTTTACACGTTAATTCATTTGATCTCCATAACAACCCTATAAGGCAGATGCCATTTTACCGATGGGAAGACCGAGGAACAGGGAAGGTAACTCGCCTAAGACTGCTTGTGACACGGTATTTTACAGAATTTTAGTGAAATAGCCGGTTTTCTTAACGCGCACATAGAGGAAGAGAAAGATATCCTCAGAATATCACACGCATTTGCACACATGATACATAAAGAAATGGTATCATACTATACAAAATGCTTTTAACGCAGTTTTCTCACTTCCTATTTTTTGGCGTGATAATACGTAATGAATATAAATCTCCCGCTATCTTTTTAAACTTCTGCATGGTATTCCATTGTGTGAATATACCATCATGTATTTAACGAATACTTTACTTTGCACATGAATAGGTTTTCTAATTTTTCTGTTCTGTTGTTGCTTAAATGAATCTCTTTGGACCTGTATCTTTAGATACTTGTCCTGTTATTTCCCTAAGATTACTTCTAGAAATTGCCTTCCCTCATTGAAGGGGATGCATATTTTCAATTTTGATAATATATTGCCCAACTGCTCTCGAGAAAGTTTGTTGTATCAATTTGAATTTACACCAGAGCATATGATAATGCTGTTTACTCCTGCCCTAGCCAGCATTGGATACTGTCAATATTTTTCATCACTTTTACCCTATTAGGCAAGAAATGACATCTCACTGATATTTTAATTTGTGCTTCTTTGATAGCTGGTGAGGTTCGGCACTTTTTTCATCCTAAAAACATATGTATCCATGCTACAATTTCCTGACCTGTCCTTAGGCCATTTTCTACTGATTTGAACGAGTCCTGGAAAGATGAAGGAGCCTAAATCTTTGTTTGTAATACCTCTTGCAAATAATTTTCATTGTTTGTCTTTTAATGTTGTTTTATGGTGTTTAGGTGGGTGAGTGGATCAGGGCTTAAATGCTCTTCACAAGTTACAAGATTTTTTGTGGTCAAATGCATTATTAGGTTCTTTCAGTCAATAATTCCACACATTTTAAGTCCTACAGCACCACAAGATTGCATAAATACTTATTTGTATATTGGTATTTTAATGGTTTCTTTCTTCCAGTCAAAACTTTGAAACATCCAGAATTTATTTTGGTATAAATTAAGCTGTAAGGCTCAAACCTGTTTTTTCAAAGCTTTTCTACTTGCCCCCAATCATATTTTATTGAATAATCCATTTAATAAATAGTTGATT
>NW_024424786.1:4571021-4587594 GCF_017311325.1 Ursus maritimus
CCTAATATTTTAAACTGACATCATTAATATATACCAAATTATTATACATACTTAACTCAGCTTCTGGATTTTCTTTTTAGTTTTATGGGTCTGTCTGACTACTTTGGTACCATACCACAGTGATAATTTAATTTCCAGTAGGGCGAGTCAATCTCATTACTCATTTTTCTTGGTCTTTTCATGACTATTCTAACACAATTATTCTTCTAAATGAACTTTAGAATCATTTGGTCAAGTTCCAAACAAAAATCTCATCAAATTTTAATTGGGATTGCATTAAATTTATAAATTAATTTGAGGAGAAATGACATCTTTAAAATATTGAAGCTTCTAATGAGAAGCAGGGAATGCCTCTTGATTTATTAACATCTTTTATGTCCCTAAGTTAAGTTTGTAATATTTCTCAGAGAAATCTGTCGTATTTCTTATTAAGATTAGTCCTTGTTGTTTTACAATTTTGTTGCCTTTGTTAATCTGATTTGAAAATGTATTTCCAAATAGCTATTTCTACTATAGAGAGAAGCTAATGATTCTTAAGTTACTTTGGTAACTGCAAACTATGGAGTGCTTTTATCAATTCTGTTTTTCAAGTGATTCCCATTTTTTTTCCTAGGTAGACAGCCTTAATCTTTAGTAACATTAATTTTGTTTCCTCCATAATATTTATGGGACTTGTTTTGGTTGAATCATTGTTTTGACACATATCCTAATATGGGGACCCTTTTGGAACAGGGGAATTTTTGGAAAAAATATCATTCTCATAAAATATAAAATCATCATTCTCTTTTTAAAGTAAGTATTGTCTTTAACAGACTCAGCTGATCATTAAACGTTCCCTAACTTCCATTCTAATGCTGGGGTATTTACTTCACAATGTATTTCATTAAATTATTTTCAAATTTTAACAATGGGAGAGAGAAAGAGCAATAAATTGAGATTGAAGTGGCTGAAGTTGTGGACTCTCAAGCCAGACAGTCTAGGTTCAAATACTGCCTCTGTTACTTATTAGTCATCATTATGTTGGGCTAATTATTTCAGTACCTGGGTGTGGTTTCCAAATCAGTAAAATGGGGGAAATAACAGTACTCACCTAATTCAGTTGTTAAGGGATCTCTCTCTCTCTCACACACACACACAGTATAACAATGCCCATTAAATAGTAAGCTCTCGATAAATATTTACTATGTTTTTTTATTTATTTCCCAAATCTTGCTACTTGCTGCCCATCGGGAGGGCAAGCTCAGCATGTCTTCACATCAGCAAATCTGAGTAAAGACAAATCCAACTCCAGAATCATTGGTAACTATTGTATATTTTCATTGCAATCTAATGGAGAAACAAAGCGATAAAACATTCCTGAAATACCCTTAAAGTTCCCCGCTTTTCCAGAGTTCTGTAGCTGCGATTTTTCTCATTGTCCATCTCCCTGGCTCCAAACCTCTCTTTGCTGCCTCCAAAACGGGTATTTAGGTTTTGTCGTAGAAAATGCACTGAGACCATCTGAAGCTGAAACCCTACTATAACCCTTTCATTTCCTAGCCCTCATCTTCTGCCCTCTCCCTCCCTCCCTTGACATTTAATATATGGCCAATTAAATAAGGTTAACTCTTCAAATGCCTACAAATACAGAGGAAATCATTTTCTACATTTCAAGTGGGAAATGATAGGCTCCACTATTAACCAATCCCGTATATTTATGCACTGAATTTATGTACCTGGACACAGAAAATATGATTCTAGCCAATGATGTGAAATGTTGATCATTTATGTGAATTAGCAGAAAATGAGAAGACTGTTCGAAATTACCGATTTTCCTTTCGGAGATGAACAAGAATAGTGGTGATCTATGATTCTCATTCGAGTAGTGCCCAGCCACCAACCCGTCCCTAAGCTGAAAGATTAATGGTTTGATTTTTGGATCACATTAAAAAGTCATGTATATAAGGAGGGTATCAATATAGCTTTGTATTTTCCTATATTTTCTGATTGGATTATTCAGTTACAGCATGATGTTTAATTATAGAGATGATGGTAAGTATAGGTGTCACATCCTTGACTGGAATGACTCTAGTGTTTTCCTACCATCATGCTAGATGCCAGCTCTTGGTTTCAGATAGGATGTTTCTTTCATATGAAGGACCTTTAGTGTTCTTACTAGGGCAAAATTTTTAAAAGCAGAAATGGTTGTTGAATTTAATCATGTGCTTTTTAATGACTGTTGATATGATTATATGGCTTTGAATTGTTGATTTATTAATATGTCAATATTGATTGACTTCATTATTCCAAATATTTTTGAATTCCCAATTAGAATTTACTTGATCATTCCTTAAACTTACTCAAATCTATGTTGAATGGTTGTGATTTACTATTTTCTAAATCCCAATGCATTCATTTTCTTAATGTTTCATAGGATTTTTTTTTTGTCTGTAGTCACACATACGGTTGTCCTGTAGGATTATATGGTTATATATTTGTGATGTATGTAACATTTTTGTCAAATACCTGTCATTAAGGTCATGCTAGCTTCATAAAATGAATTGAGAGGTTTTCAGTATTTTTCAGCTTTGGAGAAAAGTAATATATTTGCAATAGTCTACTTTCATTATGAAAATATAATGTTTAAAACACAGAAGTACTTGGGTCTTTAAAGTTTGATAGACCTTGCCTGAGAAACTACTGGCTTCAGAAGTCTCAATTCCTACCACAATGATTTATCTGCTTTATTTTAATAAGCTTTATTTTTAATAACACTTTTAGATTTAGGAAGAATTGCTAAGATAGCGCAGAGAGTTCTCATTTACCCCACACTCGGTTTCCCTTTTATCAACACCTTACGTTTGTGTGATATATTTGTTACGATTAATGAACCAATACTAATGCATTATTATTAACTAAAGTTCAAACTTCATTCACATTTCCTTAGTTTTTACCTCATGTCCTTTTTCTGTTTTTATTTTATTTTATTTTATTTATTTTATTTTATTTTATTTACTTATTTTGATCGAGTCCTGCATCGGGCTCCCCGCTCAGCAGGGAGTCTGCTTCTCCCTCTGCCTGCTGCTCCTCCTGCTTGTGCGATTTCTCTCTATCTCTGACAAATAAATAAATAAAATGTTTTTTTAAAAATTAAATTTTATTTATTTATTTATATTAGAGAAGTGGGGGAGGGGCAGAGGGAGAGGAGAGACAATCTCCTGCAGACTCCACACTGAGTGAGGAGCCTGACCCGGCAGTCGATCCTAGGACTGAGACTGTGACCTAAGCTGAAGTCAAGAGCCGGCTGCTTAACCAACCGAGCCACCCAGGTGCCCCCTTTTTCTGTTTTAGGATCTCATCCAGAATACCACATTACATCTAATCATCACATCTCCTTCAGCTCGGGCTCTGATAGTTTCTCAGGCTTTCCTGGTACAACAAAATGCTCCAAGCTCATCTCCTATCATTTCCTGCCTCAGTCCTAGATCCCTGATTCCTTTCATTACTAATGGTATTAGATGCTAAGATTTGGGTAATAGATACGCTTGTTGCTACTGAATATCATTGCTTCTAGGCCCTCTCAGCTGACACCACAAGGCAATACACATGTGTATAATAACCTCTGTATGTGCATGTATCGATAACACTTCCGTGTGTAAATATGCATTCATCCTGATGTCTCCAGCCCTAATCCGTTATCACTCGAGTGATTCTAGCTTCCTTCCCTTGCTTATCTGTGAACTACGACTTTGGGAAAGTTGGGTCCACCCCCTGCCATCCATTACGTAATTGTTCACTTCTACTATATATGTACAATAGTACCAGAATGGTTGACCCCTACACCATGGAGAAGAATTTTATTGACTAGAGTAGGATGCTGGGTACGGTTTCTTTTGCCTTTAGCCTTCACTCTGTTTCCAGAGTTACGTAGGTCAGGATCTTTTCTCCCTATCCCCTTCACTGAGGTGTTTCATAGATTTGTAAAACAAATTGTTCTGTTACATTCTGCATTGCTCCTGGGATTCCTCAACCTCCTAAGTGATTTTTTAGTTTGCATACATTAAGATTCACTCTTTGTGCTATAAGGTTCTGTGGGTTTTGACAAATGCATAGGTTCAGATATGTACGATTATAGTATCATACGCAATAATTTCACTGCCCTAAAATATATCCTGTGCTTCTCTTATCCAATCTTACCTCTTTCCCCCTCTCCCTGGCAAACACTGTCCTTTTAACCAGTGCTATAGTTTTTTTGTTTCTTCCATTCGCATAGCTGGAGTAATATAGTATGTAGTTTTCTCAGACTGGCTTCCTTTGCTTATCAATATAACTTTAGATTTCATCCACATCTTTTCATGGATTAAAAACTCATTTCCTTTTATTGCTGAGTCATAATGTATCATATGTATGTACCGTAGCTTTCTATGCATTTACTGATTGAAGGACAACTTGGTTACATCTAGTTTTTGGTGATTATGAATAAAACTACTATAAATACTTGTGTGCAGGAACTTGCCTTGTTCCTGATCTTAGGGGAAAACCTTCCAGATCCTCACCACTAAGTATGATGTCATCTGTAAGGTTTTGTCACTTGATGTCACTGGATGGTTCTTACCAAGTTGAGGAATTTTCTTCCCTTCTAGTCCTAGTTTGCTGAGAGGTTTTTGTTTTTGTTTTAAATTATGGCTAGGAACTAGAATTTGTCAAATTATTTTTCTGCATCAATTGATATGATTATATGATTTTCTTTTCGAGCCTGTTGATGTGGCGTATTATGTTGATTGATTGCCAAATGTTGCCCCAGCCTTGCACCTGGAATAAATCCCACTTAGTCATGGTGTGTAAGTCTTTGTATACAATGTTGGATTTGATTTGCTCATATTTTGTTGCGTTTTGCATCTGTGTTTATGAGAGATACTGGTCTGTTGTTTTCTTTCTTATAATGTCTTCGAGTGGTTTTAGTATTAAGATAATGCTGGCCTCATGGAATGAGTTGTAAAATACTCTGCTTCTACTTTCTCAAAGAGATTATGAAGAATTGGTATCATTTATTCCTTAAATAATTAGCAGAATTCACCTGTGAAACAGTCTGAGTTTGGTGCCTTCACATTTGGAAGTTTATTACTTATTCGTTCAACTTCTTAGTAGATGGAGGCTTTTCAGGTGATCTGTTTCTCTTTGTGTGAATTTTTGTAGTTTGCATTTTCCAAGGAATTATTTCATTTCACATAAGTTATCAAATTTATGGGCGTAGAGTCGTTCATAGTATTCCTTTATTATCTTTTTATTGTCCATGGTATCAGTAGTGATAAATTCTCTTCCACTTTTGATATTAGTAATTGTGTCTTCTCTCTCTCTCTCTCTCTTTTTAACCTCATTATTCTTCTAGCTAGAGGTTTTTCAGTTTTGTTGATCTTTGGGTTTGTTGATTTTCTCTATAGTTTTGCTGTTTTCAATTTTATTGCATTCTCCTCTGGTTGTTATTATTCCTATTCTTCTCCTTGCTTTAGGCTGAAATTGCTCTTTTTATCTTGTTTCCTAAAGTGGAAGCTTAGAAAATTGATTTTAGATCGTTCTTATTTTCTAATACATGGATTTAATTCTACAAATCACCCTCCAAGCACTGTTTTCACTACATGACACACATTTTGTTCAGTTGAAATTTCGTTTTCATTTACTTCAGAATATTTTTTACATTTCTCTTGAGACTTCTTCTCTGACTCCCATACATTACTCAGAAGTATGTTATTTTGATCCCTAAACATCAGGAGGTTTTCCAGCTATCGATCTGTCATTGATTTCTAGTTTAATTCTATTGTAATCTGAGAACATATAAATATGACCTATCTTGGTGAATGTTATAGATAGCTTGAGAAGAATGTGTTTGTTGCTGAATGGCATATTCTCTAAGTGTCAACTATATTAAGTTGATTGACAGCACTTTGAGGTCAACTACATCCTTACTGATTTTCTGCCTGCTTGATTAGCAGTTTCCAGAAGGTGGGTGTTGAAGTCTTCGACGATAATGGTAGATCAGTGTATTTCTTTTTGCTGTTCCATCATTTGTTTACACAATAATCAGACCCTCATTTTGTCGCTCTGTTGTTCGGTGCATACATGTTAAAGATTGTTGTATCTGTTGAAGAGTTGGCCCCTTTATTATTATGTAATGCTTCTTCCTATCCCTGATAAGTTTCCTTGTTTTGAAATCTGCTTTGCCTCTAATTAATAGAGCTCCTCTAGGGGTGCCTGGGTGGCTCAGTCGGTTAAGTGTCTGGCTTCGGCTCAGGGTCCTGGGATTGAGCCCCGCATCAGGCTCCCTGCTTGGTGGGGAGCCTGCTTCTTCTTCCTCTGCCTGTTGCTACCCCTGCTTGTGCTCTCTCTCTGTCAAATAAATAAATAAATTTTTTTTTTTTAAATAATAGAGCTACTCTAGCTTTGTTTGATCAGTTGTTAGCATGGTATACCTTTCTTCATCCTTTTAATCACAACCTGCCTGAGTTTTTACATTTAAATTGGTTTTTTTTTTATAAACAACATACGGTTAGGTCCTGTTTTTAAATTTACTCTAACAATCTCTATCTTTTAATTTATGACCATTCACATTTGAAGCGATTATTGATATGGTTGGATTAATAATGTCTCCTATGTTTGTAATTGTTTCTGTTCATTATACTTCTTTGTTTTTTTTCCTCTTTTTCTGCCTTCACTTGTCTTTTTTTTTTTTTTTAAAGATTTTATTTATTTATTCGACAGGAAAGAGACAGCCAGTGAGAGAGGGAACACAAGCAGGGGGAGTGGGAGAGGAAGAAGCAGGCTCATAGCGGAGGAGCCTGATGTGGGGCTCGATCCCATAATGCCAGGATCACACCCTGAGCTGAAGGCAGACGCTTAACCGCTGTGCCACCCAGGCACCCCATTTGTCTTTTTTTTTTTTTAAGATTTATTTATTTATTTGACAGATAGAGTGTGTGAGCAGGGTGAGAGGCAGAGGGAGAGGGAGAAGCAGACTCCCCGCTGGGCAGGGAACCTGATGTGGGACTCGATCCCAGGACCCCAGGACGATGACCTGAGTCAAAGGCAGATGCTTAACCGACTGAGCCACCCAGGCACCCCTAGATCAACTTAGTTTTAGAACATTACCTATAAACAGAAGGTAGACAGCTGTTTTTACATATTATTATGTTTCTTTCTAAATTTTCTGTTGATTAGGAAACTACCTACTCTGTTTTATTCTAGTAATGATTACCTGTTTTTTTTTCTCTTAAAGCATATTGAATTTTTGGGGCGCCTGGGTGGCACAGCAGTTAAGCGTCTGCCTTCAGCTCAGGGCGTGATCCTGGCGTTATGGGATCGAGCCCCACATCAGGCTCCTCTACTATGAGCCTGCTTCTTCCTCTCCCACTTCCCCTGCTTGTGTTCCCTCTCTCACTGGCTGTCTCTATCTCTGTTGAATAAATAAATAAAATCTTAAAAAAAAAAGCATATTGAATTTTTATTTCTCTATCACAGTGAAACACATAAGAATTATCTATTGATTTTCCCCTACCCCTCACAGCCATAAACTTCACTAGCCATGAGGACAGGACTAGCTCTTCCACAAGGCCTGGCATATAAACAAATACTTATACCATCACACTGGGGATTTGGTTTCAACAATGTTTGCTTCTGTCTTTTGCTTCTATCATCTTTTTCTTAATATTTCCATCTGTTTTAACTTCTGAATTCTGGGATAATTTCTCTATTCAATGACAACTTAATTTCCTGCAATATTTAAACAACTATCCATTGATTTGCTGTATTTTGTTGTTGTTGCTGTTGTTATGTTCAAAAGCCATATTTTTTCAACCTGAAACTCTTTTCTGATCTCAGATAATCCTTTTTGGATAGATAAATTGTCCTCTTAAATCTCAATAAGAGCATGGATTATAGATATTTTATTTTATTTTATTTTTAAGAGAGAGAGAGAGCAGCCTGCACATATGCACATGCATGAGTAGGGGTGAGGAGTGAGGGAGGGGGAGGGGCAAAGGGAGAGGAAGAGAGAGAATCTCAAGCAGGCTCCATGTCCAGTGCAGAGCCCAACGTGGGGCTCCATCTCACAACCTTGAGATCATGACCTGGGCTGAAATCAAGAGTCAGACGCTTAACCGACTGAGCCACCCAGGCAGCCCGATTATAGATATTTTAAAGTTCCTTCTTAATTAATAGAATGTATTTCTTTCAAAGGGGGAGTATTAGCTCTGATTTGTAAAAATGATCCCCTTATATGTGAACCAGTGAATCTTTTTATATGCCTATGATATTTCTTTCATTTATTAATTTTTAGAGTAGTGAAGTATACATGGGAAGAATGCGGTACAGTCTTGGGAGGCCATGGAGAATGAGTAAATGCACAAAATCCTGGAGTACTGTATCGGAGAACTGAAGTGGGCTCAAATCATGCCTCTAGTCTCGGCAGAAAACCACTCTAGACGAGCCCCAAACCTGACTGCTTCTGCACATGTCCGACCCATGTGGTGTACTTACCCGAACCTCTCCTCTCCTTCATGGTTCAGCAGCTGGCCTTGTCTGTGCTTGGATTCTTTCTCTAAAAGTTCATGCCAAGGATGAATGCAAATTTTCAGTTTTCCTGTTAGTTTTCCAAGACAACTCAAAGCAAGGCCACGTCTCCAATTTCATTACTGATATTTGTATTTTTATTGGTTCCAACAGCCACTAGGAAATTTTAATTAGCATATGCATAGGGCAGTTCACTTCTCCTCATTTAATTCTAGGAAGAGAGAATATCTTGTCATCTGAAATGGATGGTTACTGATTTTCTTATTAAATGAATTGTTGAAAACACAAGAGTGAAAGCCTTTTGCAATCTACCAAAAGCCATATTGGTCTGACGTTCTTTAGTGAGAGTGATACTTTGCTTTGTTGTTCGCTGTTGCTCAGAAACTCACTGTTTATCTGCCTCTGAAGATAACATAGTCTAAAACCACAGTCCCTTTTCTCAAACCTTAGGACCAAATATACTCAGAATCCCTTAAAAAAAATATTTTAGAAAGTTAATAAAGGGCATATACCTTGTGTTATGTAACACTTCCCGCAGGGACTGGGCAGCACAGCGTGATTAAACACATACGAATGTATGGAGGCTAGCTCTAAATGGGATAAATAAAGATGACTAGCTTGTCCCAGACCAGGTTAGGTTTTGCTACCAAAGGAGCTATAAAAAACAACAACGCAAAACAAAACAAAAACTTTCTGTTTTCAGAGCTTTTAGGGTCAAGAGATTATGGGCCTTTCCTTGTTTTGTCCGGTTCTGTTCTGTTAGTTAGAATACAGTGATAAAATCTGATCTGGGAGGTGGAAATGAACAAAAGAGGTAACAGGGCCTCCCAACGAAAGATCAGGATTAAAATCCAGTTTGGAAACAGCTTTCTGCTTGTTTGCATTGACTGTTTCTTTCCAGAAACATAGTTTGGGATAATATTCTTGATTGTAGTCCATGGATATAGGACCCCCTGGTGAGTGACTGGGAACTCTGATCCCTCTAGATGAAGATGTTTGTTGCTAGGTGAGATTGGACAGGCAGGAGGGGACTTTTGAGTCTATAGAGATCTCCTTAGGGCTGCATCTTGCCTTGTCTTCAACGCTTCCCAAATAATCCTCTTTCTTAACAGTTCTAGCTCTTAGGCTTATAGGATAGCTTCGTTCAGTTTATATTATAATTCATTGCCTTCCCTGGGGAATGTGTCCCAACAAGCCTCATTAAAGTTGTTATTTACAGGTCAGATGGTGGAGAAATGATGACGTGTCTTTAAGAACCCAAAATGCAGATTGTTCTATTCTCCCTGGAGCTGGCGGAGGGAAAGAAAAAAATTGGGAAGGCAGGGGGCAGACAGGAGGGATATTTCCTAATCTCATTCCTTCCTTTCTACAGATAAGTCAACAATGCCCTGGGGAAGTTGAAGATTAAACTCTGTGGTTAGAGTTCTAAACTCAGGTACTAACAAGTACTGAGTTTCCAGCTTGCCTCCTTATCTGCTCGACTCTCCTCTGCAGGTAGAGTTTCCTCTTTTTTTTTCTGAGTGCTTGGCAGACCTGGGGCAGTGGAGGGGAGGGGGGGGACTTATTCTTGGGAAGTTTCATTGGCTCCTATCCAAATAAAATATAAGGAAATGGAGTGGCTCAGGCCTCCAGCTTGCAGAAACAAAGTAAGTGTGGGAACCTGAATTTTATCATTTCAATCAGGTGACCGCTGAGATCCTCAATAATTTCTACCATCTCCAACATTAGCACCTCAGGACTAGGAGTCCTAGGACCCATTTCTCACTCTTGCGAGAAGAGGCAAGAAGAGGAATTGGCCTCTGTGTCCTCCTGCAGTCCAGCTTGGCCAAGGCACGAGGGACCCAGGGAGGGAGGCACTGAGCGACCCTGGCGCTGAGCTGGGTGCACCCTGTGGCTGTATGCGGCCACCACTCTGCTCCCCACGTTCTTGTTCCTGCTCTGCCCTTGCTCTGATGGCTCGCGTGGTCTCCCAGCTCTGAGATCGAGCCCCTGCCTCGCTGGACCTAGCCCCTGTGCTGCGGTCTGTGGCCCCGGCACCTCAGCTGTCCCCCGTGGCTCTGCCGTAGATCATCAGACTCTTCCCTCTCAGGGAGCGCTCTGCACCCCGGCCCTGCCCACTGGAGCCAGAGGTAGAGCTGGCGGAGAGCACAGAAGGCAAGTGTTCCCTCAAGCAGTTTCTCCAAAGGCAGAACCTTTTCAGACCTTTTGACAAAAAGGAAAGTTGGTAAGAGGCTGTGCCCCTTCCCTCCCCACACCCATTGGGATGGGAGGATGTGGCTGTGTTCCAGCTGGAGCCCCGTGCTCCTGCCTCTTCCAGTGACCCAAGTCGCACCTGATCTCAGAAGGGGAAGGAGAGGGTAAGAGGACACTTCCCACTATGGCTATAAAACAGAGACCTGATATGTTCCCCTCCCTGCCCCCCCCCAAAGAGAGTGCAGCTCTAAGAGGCGCCCTCACACCTGCCTGCATTTTAATTAATATCATCCCACCATCTATCAACAGCAAGTCAACATGCTTCACACCAGGGGAGAAAAACAATCCTCGCCTTGTCAGCCTGGCTTCTCCAGGAGCAGCTGAGGGTCTCAACCCCCCCTGACTCTCTGCCATCTCCTTTTCCCTGGGGGCTGTTGACAGGGTGCAGTGCAGCTTGCCACGGAGATGGCTCTGGCATCAGAAGGTGGCAGCATGGGAACGTGGCAGAAGGGGTTGGAGCTGGCTCTTGGTCAGCACGGGCGCTTAGTGCCAGCTCTGTGCTCCGGGCTTTCTGATCAGTGGAGCAATGGTATGCGAAGGGAATTTCTAGCCTCATCAGAAGGTGCACAGGGGTTTGGAGAAGTTCAGGGACTGCTGAGGTCACACTGCTAAGGCACGGCTGGGCTGGGCATCTGAACAGACCTGGCCTGCAGATCCCTCACGGTCTTCCCACTTCTCTTCCCCAGCGCCCTGTGACAGCAGCCTGGGGAGGGGCTGGCCTTGAGTGCTTTCTGGGCCGCAGAGCTGGTGGTGGCAGGTCCCCACGTCCATCACGGCCATACCCTTGGGACATTGCTTAGCCCACTGGATTTCCGAGTGCTATCCCAGATGATCAACACCGTTTTCTGTGATATGAGTTAATGAATTGCCCTGACTTCAGAGGTAGAGTGAGAAGAGCTCTGTCAGTTGGAGACAGGAGATAACATAGGCAAGACTATCTATAGGGGATCGTGGTGTGCAAGCCTCTTTGTAACTTATAGGGTATGTGTGCACATATGCATGCCCACAGGAGTGTGCAGACTTGCAACAGTCTGTGACTGTGACTAGGAGAGTTTCTGTTGGTGTTCCTCCACGCACCAGTGGAAGGGTGTGCACGGTGTGGGAGGGTAGGCCACCGTTCTAGCCTGCAGATGATGACACCGTAGAACGAGGTGGCACCGGCTGCCTTGTGTTTACTGAACCTCTCCGAGCCCCACGTTCCTCATCTGTAAATGGGCAATGAAGTGATGCAACAGTACGATGGGTGGAAATTCCACTATGGTACTTGGCGTATGGTAAGCACTCAGTCAGCTGTAGGTACGAGCTAGTGCTAAATCCACCTAATTACCTCCAGCTTTTCTAAGGAGATAGAAAGACTTTGTGAAATGTTTCGCTGTAATCCAGATCTGCTTGTTCTCCTATGTTTCTGTAATCTGCCAGCCTGGGAAGCAGTGAAAGAAGGAAGTGAGTCTTGCCCTTCGCAGTCGGTTCTTAGGGAGCCCTCGCTCAGTCATAGGGATCGCTGCCTCCCTTGCAGGTGCTCACAGAGGCTGTGCCTTTACTAGGAGGACAGGGAATAAACACTGACCCATGGGAAATACTTCTGAAGTCTGTAAGAAAGAACCTCATCCCACCTCTTCCTCTTCACAGGGATGTGAAGAGATGTTTTTCCCTGAGTTTACCTTCCTCTCCTGCTCTTCTCAGTGAAACCCTAGATTCTGGAAAATCTTCATCTGTCTTTAAAGCTGGCTTCTATCATCCTTATTAAAGAAAACCCCACTCAGCTGGGTCCTCAGCTACTTAGTAACAATTGTCCAATTTCCATCCTCACTTCCTTTTATCGCAGAATTGCCTGAGCAGGTGTCCTCCGCGGCTCCTCTCCTCCTCGTAGGATAATGCCTGCCTTTGTGCCAGCCAGCAGGGGTGGCCGTCACAGGCGGGAAGCTGCCTGGGACTCTAGGACTTAGTCTTTGCCAGCCTGGGGATGCTCTCCTGGGTGATTCTGACGGAGGAGCTAGGCGCTTCCCGAAAGCCATAAGCCAAGGAAGCAAGTCTAAATAGAATCCCCCAAAAGGCAGAGGTTGGAAGTAACAATGGGGGGCCATACTGTGATTCAGGACCTCAAAAGTCAGAGCGGGACTCCGCTCTGTCCTGAAGAACATCTCAAGGTTTCCTGATTGGGTAAATATAGTCACCTCTCTCTTCAAAGTCCCTGTGCCTTCACGAATTATTAGATCTTAATTCTTATTGCCCCATTACCTTTGTAGAGAGAATCCTGTTTCCCAAATTTTGTAATGCTCTCCCTCTTCTTTTCTAAACTTTTTTTTTTCTTTTGTGGATACTCTTTGATCTAGCTCCTTGGAAACAGCTTCTCAGTTCAAGAGAATGAAAACGCTTTGTGGAGTGGGGCAGTTATCACCCTTGGCCATGCCAGAGCCCAAGGTGTGAAAGGACATCTAGATGGTATAGGATGGTGTCTAGATGGTGCAGGAATATGGAGTAGAGAAGAAGCAAGACTAAAGGCAGAAAAGATGGTGGAAATGAGAACAAAATGAGAACAAAACTCCTTCTCTTTGTCCTCAACCCAGAGGCCTCTCCAGTATAGATGGTGGTGGTGGAATGATGGCAGGAGTGGGCTGGCACACTGTCGGGGAGACGCTGACAATGGTGGTGATAGAAGTGGCATTAGGAGTGGGGGTGATGGCAATGGTAGGGACACTGACATTACTGAGCATGGTGGGGGTGACTATAGCCATCTTCTGGAATATTCTCCCTACTCCATGTCAAATCAAGTTCTACTCATCCCATAATGTATAATGGAAAGGAACATGGATTTAGGAGTCAGAATTCCTACTGCTCTTACAAACTGGTAAACCTCAGCTTTTTGCTTCTCAGCGTGCTCATGAATAAAATGTGGAGAGCAGAGTAGGTAAATTCAAATAGCCCTGCTACCTCTTAAATGACAGGATTTCAGATTCAGTTCTAGTTCTGTTTTCTCATGAACACTCTAGGCCACAAATCTGTTTCTCTGTGTTTTAGGAACACTTGATGCCTAACCCATTCCTTTGGTCATCTGCATAGACAGACAGCTATGTTGACAGCATTGTCCTGGTCTTAGGCCTTGGATTCTCATATGGCAAGGATTATTCTTGGTTCAGTGCCTGGAACAAGGGTCACATGTAAAAGATGGTCAATGAATGCCTGATGTTCCCTAGGGATGAAAACTCCAGCCATTGCTGAGCACGTCCTATATTCCAGGTCCTGACCTACTCCTGGGGATGAAGAGATTTAAAGGCACATTTTCTGGCTGTGAGGTCCTTTAAGTGGAGGCAGCAGACATGTAAAGCATAATAATGTGATCAGTTTTATAAACATGGAGGTGAACAAAGTGAAGTGGGTTTGCTGACGAGGGGGCCCAGATATAGTAGGATGATTTCAAGTGACTCTCGGAAGATGATTCTTTTCTCTTAGCTCCACTGACAAGGACAAGGAGGCATCCAGGCACAGAGCACTGAAACTCCATGTGTAAAGGGTAAAAGGGTGTGCCTAGGGAATCCTTGGCTGGTAGAAGGATGAAGCCTGACTACAAGGAGGTGAACTGGATCCTGTGGGTACCAGTGTGGGCCATAGGCAGGAGCTCCACAGGGTCCCAGCCTGCTCAGAAGGGCCCTCTGATGGCTGGATGGAGAATGGACCATGTGAGATTCAGTAAGACCGTGGCATCATGAAGCAATTGGAAAACCTCATGGTCCATGCTTTCTCTTGAGACCGAACAGAAGGCAGAGTTATTAGGACTGAAAGAGGACAGAGAGCAAAAATCAAGGGGGACTTAGAAGGCAAAAAATTCAATGACATTGGATGGAGAGAGTGAGGGATAGGGAGAAATTTGGAATGGCTCTAGAATTTCTTCCCATTAGAAAGGACGTGGAAAGGAGGGTTGATGATGATGACGAGTTGACGAAACCATCTCTCTTCTCGTCTTTGGTCTCAGATGACGCCGATGTGGCTGGACACTTAGAAAGTGAACTTCTGTGTCTTCCCACCCCTCCCTTGCCTACATCTCAGTACTCCGCCAGTCTACTGACCTGTAGGAGCCAGGAACAGCCTGGAAGCAGAGAACAGAGGGGGGTCTCATAGATCCAAGGTGTCACTGGCTTCATTTCTCAATGTCCGAATGCCTCTGTCCCAATAAGACCTATATAACCAGTCTCCCTTGAAAGGCCCCCACAGAGGTCTGAGCTTGAAGCAGTTGAGTTGTGGGCTCTTTTTTTTTTTTTTTTTTTTTTTTGGACTAAAAGCAATTTCCATTTTATGCCTTTTGTCTCTTCATCCAAGCAAATGCCGGTGGGATCTGGCAACCTGAGTTCAATAGCCAGTCCTTTTGGTCTTTCAAAGGCTATGAATGTAATAAGAGCACTCAACCCTTCTGAAGATATGCAAATCCGTGCATTTAAAAGATTTACATTCATCCTTCACAGGCCCTGAAATATAAATATGAAATACCCAGAACCTTGTCACTTCAGTAATAATTAAGCTGATGGCCTATTATGTTCGATTGCAAATCAATATAGTATCTTTTGGTGCCACTTGAGTTCTTGAGGGTTGGCGCGAGGCCAGCTCCAGTTATACAATTGAATCGCTGCAGCTGCTGGGGAACTTCGCTGCCGTTCCCATTCAGGAAGAATAGGCGGGTAACAATGGTGACCAGCCTCCCTGCAGTAATTGTGTATGAGGACACATTTCCAATGGGGTTTTTGTTCAGCAGGTGCTGTTATTTTAGTTTAATTGGAATTCTGAAATATGGAGGAGAGAAGGAGACTAATCTTAACAGCATCTAACCTACAGCTGTTCGAAAGAGGCCAGCAAACAGCATATGTTGCTTAGATGAAAATCATAATTGCTCATTCTCCCTGGGCTGTTGGCCCACCAACGTGGAGCGTCTGAAATTAGCCGGCATTTTTCCGGCATTTTCCTCCGTGGCGAGGCCTCTGCAGAGCTCGGGAAGAGCTATTCTAGAGTGGCTTGCCCCACGGGAGGCTTGTGCCTCGGCGGCAGGGTCTCTTCCTCCTCCTTCCTTCCTTCTTTCTCCGGCTCGGTCAGCTGAGATGTGCGCCAGACGCCACGCGAAGCACATCCTGGGTGGGCTTCCTCGCTCGAGGCTGTGGTGGGGAGGCGGTGGGAGGCTGCACTGGAGAAGGCAGGTGGTGCCCGGGACCGTACTGCCTTTTGGGGCGTGGTGACCCATACTTGCGGTGGGCAGGAAGAAAGCCCGAGCAGCACGAATCAGTGTAGACACTCTGATCGGAGTAAGAAATGATGTCCTCAGGGCATGCTCCCAGCCACAGAACCCTTGCAGGTGTTGGGGTTTTTACTTATGTCTTCACAACGCTCCCTGGAAGGAGATGACCGTAGTCCCATTTTATAGAGAGGGAAGCTGAGGTGCAGGGAGGTCGCAAGGCAAATCCAAAGTAAAAGCTAGGAGGACTGGAATGTAAGTCTCGGAACTTAAAATTCCATGTCCTTTTCCTCCACCAGCTGCCTCCTTTCCTTTTTGTTCCAGTGACTTCCTTCAGCTCCCTGCTTGGTTAGAAGTCCTGAGAGATCGGCTTGCTTCTGCTTATAAGTCTCTAGTAATGAACACAAGGTCAAGTCCATATTCCTCTGGGCTCTATTGGAAACTGATGTTTGTGTGATTCAGGGCTGGGCTCAGGAAAGGTCAGAGTGGTGTACTAAATGCCTGAGCCTCTCTCCTTTCCTTCCTTCCTTCCTTCCTTCCTTCCTTCCTTCCTTCCTTCCTTCC
>NW_024424786.1:4587604-4593618 GCF_017311325.1 Ursus maritimus
TTTTTTTTTTTTTTTTTTTGGCCTTTTTTTTTTTTTTTTTTTTTTGGACTAAAAGCAATTTCCATTTTATGCCTTTTGTCTCTTCATCCAAGCAAATGCCGGTGGGATCTGGCAACCTGAGTTCAATAGCCAGTCCTTTTGGTCTTTCAAAGGCTATGAATGTAATAAGAGCACTCAACCCTTCTGAAGATATGCAAATCCGTGCATTTAAAAGATTTACATTCATCCTTCACAGGCCCTGAAATATAAATATGAAATACCCAGAACCTTGTCACTTCAGTAATAATTAAGCTGATGGCCTATTATGTTCGATTGCAAATCAATATAGTATCTTTTGGTGCCACTTGAGTTCTTGAGGGTTGGCGCGAGGCCAGCTCCAGTTATACAATTGAATCGCTGCAGCTGCTGGGGAACTTCGCTGCCGTTCCCATTCAGGAAGAATAGGCGGGTAACAATGGTGACCAGCCTCCCTGCAGTAATTGTGTATGAGGACACATTTCCAATGGGGTTTTTGTTCAGCAGGTGCTGTTATTTTAGTTTAATTGGAATTCTGAAATATGGAGGAGAGAAGGAGACTAATCTTAACAGCATCTAACCTACAGCTGTTCGAAAGAGGCCAGCAAACAGCATATGTTGCTTAGATGAAAATCATAATTGCTCATTCTCCCTGGGCTGTTGGCCCACCAACGTGGAGCGTCTGAAATTAGCCGGCATTTTTCCGGCATTTTCCTCCGTGGCGAGGCCTCTGCAGAGCTCGGGAAGAGCTATTCTAGAGTGGCTTGCCCCACGGGAGGCTTGTGCCTCGGCGGCAGGGTCTCTTCCTCCTCCTTCCTTCCTTCTTTCTCCGGCTCGGTCAGCTGAGATGTGCGCCAGACGCCACGCGAAGCACATCCTGGGTGGGCTTCCTCGCTCGAGGCTGTGGTGGGGAGGCGGTGGGAGGCTGCACTGGAGAAGGCAGGTGGTGCCCGGGACCGTACTGCCTTTTGGGGCGTGGTGACCCATACTTGCGGTGGGCAGGAAGAAAGCCCGAGCAGCACGAATCAGTGTAGACACTCTGATCGGAGTAAGAAATGATGTCCTCAGGGCATGCTCCCAGCCACAGAACCCTTGCAGGTGTTGGGGTTTTTACTTATGTCTTCACAACGCTCCCTGGAAGGAGATGACCGTAGTCCCATTTTATAGAGAGGGAAGCTGAGGTGCAGGGAGGTCGCAAGGCAAATCCAAAGTAAAAGCTAGGAGGACTGGAATGTAAGTCTCGGAACTTAAAATTCCATGTCCTTTTCCTCCACCAGCTGCCTCCTTTCCTTTTTGTTCCAGTGACTTCCTTCAGCTCCCTGCTTGGTTAGAAGTCCTGAGAGATCGGCTTGCTTCTGCTTATAAGTCTCTAGTAATGAACACAAGGTCAAGTCCATATTCCTCTGGGCTCTATTGGAAACTGATGTTTGTGTGATTCAGGGCTGGGCTCAGGAAAGGTCAGAGTGGTGTACTAAATGCCTGAGCCTCTCTCCTTTCCTTCCTTCCTTCCTTCCTTCCTTCCTTCCTTCCTTCCTTCCTTCCTTCCTTCCCATCCTTCTCCCTTTCTTCCCTCTTTCTTTCCTTCCCCCCTCCCTTCCTTCCCTGCCTCTTGACTTTCTTCCTTCCCTCCTCCCTTCGCTCTCTCCTTCTACACTTACCGAGCCCCTACTCTGAGGCAGGCACCGGTCCAGGCACTGTGGGGGGTACAAAGATAAACAAGATGAGTTCTGCAAGCCTGGTCCAGAAGCAGAGGAAGCCCTACAAGATAGCCAAACAGCTTGACTGTTGCCCTAAGAGCAAGATGTACAAAGTGATGGGGTCCCAAGTAGGGGAAGGTTTCACAGGGGAGGTGACCCTGTAGATGATGAAAGATGTGCAAAAGTCTTATAAGTGGAGCAAAGGGGACGGGCGTTCCAGACCTGGCATCATTCACTGCTCTCACCCTGTCGTGGGCCATTTGTTGATAGAGAATGAAGGTTAAGGGCTTGGGGAGTAAACTAACTCAGCGAGGCCCCATTAGGGCATCATGTTCAGGGCTGGCCACCCCAGGGTGTATGTTTGGTGTGTGTGACCTGAAGAAGAGGATGGAGGTGTAGAACAGAGATCTGACCCCAATTTCTGTTGTCAGTCCCTCCTGGCCTGAGAGGTAGAGGACTTGCTAGCTTGTCCTGAGTGTGGCTGGAGTAAGTGCTTCAGCTCAGATGCTGCCGCTGTTGGGGAAACCGTGGGCCGTCCCTTGAGCTCAGCAATCTGAGGCTCATGGTGGGTTTCTGCTCTCTCAGGGATCCTTCACCCTCCGTGTCATTTCCTCAGTCTGACCTTCATGCTCACCTCATCCTTGTTCTGGAGTGTTCCTGGCCACAAGGTGTAGGGTGATCCCCGAAGCCACACCAGGCTCAGGCTCAGCTCCGAACACCTGCATATCTCGTGGACTTACCCCCTGGGTGCCAGAGTGGTTACACATCCCATGGTTAGGAGCTTGACTTTGCAATCATACAGCTTCGGGCCCCAGAACAGATCTAGAGAGGAAGTAGAAGATGTTTAAGAGCATGGACTTTGAGGTCAGGCTGCCTGGGTCTGGAGCCTGATTTTGTCACTTCCAGCTATGTAACTGTCCCTTAATTATCTCATCTACAAGGGAGACAATCTCTAAATGATAGGTTCTTATGCTGTCTAAAGGAATTAATGCATTTAAAATATTAACACAGTCTTGGCAATTCAGAGCCCAGGAATTGTGAGCTGCTGATAGTGATGGAGAAATGGTAATAGTAGTGGGGAGGTAATCATGGTGCCGGTAGTCATAGTCGTGGTCATGGCGGTCCTGTAGTAATGGGACTAACGGTAATGGGAGTCAAGTCAGCAGTGCTAATCACCTAGAAAAGTGTCTACACTTCATCTTAACTGAAAACTGGGCAAGTGCTGTCTCTCCCAGCTGTGACGATGTTAACAAAGACCCCAGTCTCACAGACACTTACCGAGCATTCTGACCATGTGTGCAATCGCCTTCTAGCCCAGAGTCCACCGCAGGGAATTTCACCACATGTTAGATAAGCTGAAATGTAAGACACCCTCGCGGGTTCAGTGACCAGGGCCTTCCTCCATGACTCTTTCTTTGCAGACAAAGCAATGGCCTTGCGGAGGATGGAAGCGGGGCTGCTTTAGTGTACGTGGTACAGTCTGAGCCAAGGGCGGCGGTGGTGTCCCTTTGGCCGTTGGGGCCCCAGGGCCTAGCACTGTGCGTAGCATCGCTGATGTTTCAGTTAAGTGATACACTGGCTTCATGAATGTCTGCTGAAGGCAGGCTGAGTGAATGGGCTGGCTGCCTAGGGGAGAGACTGGGGAGATCCTAGAAGGGTCTAACAGAGGAAGGGGATAACCGTTTGGCTCTTAGCCTTTGGTTAGGACAGAAAGGAAAGGAACTCTTGGGGGGCCTTTTGTGAAAATGGAGAAAATCCGCTACAGAACAACTCCTCTGCCTCTATGTTTTCACTTTAAGCATTAAGCCAGACAGACCCAGGACACGTGTGGGTGGGGATTTGTTTTGGCAGCTCGTGTGGGGAAGGGAGCCAAGAGCCTGAGGCTGTTCAGTGAAACCACATGTTAATCTCAATCTATTCTGGGTAATCCCAGCACACATTTGGATCTCGGGAAAGGGTAATCCAAGATCAAGCAGCTTCTGTGAGCAGCTTGTTCTTGGTGTGGCTCAGTGATACAGAAGGCTGTACGTGAGGTCTGGGGAAGACGCAGGTTGTCCGTGTAGGCTTGATCAGGCCCAAAGCTCATCCCACCCCCCAGATCATGATGTTAGGAGAGGATGGGTCCCCTGACCTGCCAATGACTGAGGTCACTGCTGTGTTTCTCTAAATCTCAGAGCATGGGCATTGGAACACATTGCAAAAAAAAAAAAAAAAAGAAAAGGTAAGAAAGAAAAGATTCAGAAGATGACGCAGCTTCTAAGAAAGTAGCAAAGGTTCCCACACTAATATTTGCTCATGGGGACCCTGCTCTGGTAGGTCCTGGCAGGGTGGGGTCATGAAGATCCAGCTTCTGAGAGCGGGCTATCGATACTAGGAACAAACTCAAGTCTCTGTGTCACATCCCAAAGGCTTCAGTGTGGCAGCTGGAGGTGGACCCCGGCAGCTCTGAGAAGAGACTCATGAGGAGCCGGCTCTCTGCTGTTTGGGGGCTCTCCCCATGGGTGGGCATCCCCACCCTCTACCCCGAGAGCTGGGTGCATCCCCACCTCTTCGTCAGAGAATCTGTAATTCTGGTCAAGGTGGGGTTACTGGCAATGGCCATATATTCCCTTCATCTAGTCCCATATATTTATATATACGTATACTACTGTATAATATATATGTACACATGCACTACTATATTTATAATAGTATATAACTTACATATATAAGCGAGCGTGTGTATATATTAAAGTCCTAGTCATACCATTTTCAACTTTAAAATCATTTTAAATATCGCATATCTCCACCCACACCCACACCCACCCCCCCCCACACACACACTTACACACAATCACTCCCCCCCCCCAGCACACACATGCCAGGCACTCATTCCATTTTATAGGTGGGAAAACTGAGTTGCATGGAGGGGAAGTGCCTTGTCGAAGCGTGCACACATTAGCGTCGGATGGAGCTGGACCGTGACTTACATCTTCCCGCTCCAGATTCACTGCTCTCTCAGCTTTAGATGCTGCCTCCCACCCTTAGGCTCTTTTTTTTTTTCCTTCATATTTAGAAAGCATGGCATTTCCGTATCATCTGTATTTTCTCCAGGATAATTTTTACTCGTATACAGTGGGCTGAGAGTAATGTTAACCTGTGAGATATATCATCACAGGCCCAAGATAAAGAGGATTATCACCATGGGCTCAAAGGAAATTAGGCAATAGGATGAAAGAGTGTGTGTGTATGTGTGTGTAGAATTAAATATATATAAATGTATATGTATGAAAATATGTAACGTGTAAGTATATGTATAAGAAGTTATGCATAATATAGATATTATATATGATGTCTAATAGATAAAGTTCTCTATTCATTAGACTTCTCATTCATTAGGTATAGGTTTGCGAGTGCAATGTGAGAGGCTTGAATTCAAATCTTGATTTACTGCTTACAAGATGAGTGACTTTAGTTTTCTCATGTGTAGAAGAGGGTTAATGACACCTACCTCGTAGGGTAGTGGTGAGGATCTTGTCAGCTCACATGCTATATCAGGAATGCTTTTGGCTTTGAGTGACAGAAATATTCAGCTCTAGTGACTTAAACAGAGACGAACTTAATTTTCTCACACAAAAAGATATCTAGAGGCAAGCAACTGCTGGTTAGCCGTTCAGCTCTGCGTGGGATGGTGTCTCTGCAGTTCTCGTCTCCTTTCCTTCATGGTGGCAGAATGGCTGTTGAAGCTCCTTCCACCACGTCTGTCATGTGGCACGAAATAGTAAAATAGTAAGGAGAAGGAGGAGTGTCCCTGTCAGGAAATCGAAAGCTGTCAGAGGAATCTCACAAGAGGCTGCCACTTACGTATCACACCTAGAGTTGTGTCATTTGATCACCTCAGGCTGGAAGGTGGCAAAGAAGGAGTTGAGAATGTTCAACCGACTATGCCTTCTGGTATAAAGCCTCTGTACTAGGACACATCTATATTGGTGGCGAATGAGTATTCTCATTTTTTTTTTCTTTCTGAAAGGTCCTATGAATGTGCCAGAAGCCCTGCAATAGAAGGAAAATGGGGAGGTTGGCGAGATGACAAAAAGTGGGCTGAGCTGCTGGTTATGTACTGGGGAACTGGGTGACTGTTGCCAGTCTTGCTCCCATGGGAGACTTCATCGGTACGGAAGTCAGGGCCACCTGGTGAGTGAGGTGAACCTGCATGCCACCGAGGACTAGCAAGGGACAGACACCCACCCGACCCTACCCCGCCCCCGCTGGCTGGGCTGCTGGACAGTTCCAGCTGGACCTCTGTCTTACCACAGCCCACAT